>NW_019174240.1:0-1573 GCF_001642475.1 Fonsecaea monophora | reverse complement strand
GTACGGGAAGCTCCAATCGTTACCCATACCTAAGGGTCCCTAGTAAGATATTTCGATGGACTTTATCGTAGGCTTACCGCCTTCGTTACATAACGGGATCGCCTGCGATTCGATACTGGTCATCGTTGATAGGTACTCGAAAATGGTAATCTTTACACCCTATGCGAGTACCATTAACGCTCAAGGCCTAGGCTAAATAGTTCTGGAAAAGGTAGTAGCGAAGTATGGCGCGCCTAAGTCAATAGTTAGCGATAGGGGGTCTCTATTCACGTCGACGTGGTTTGGAACCCTATGCGACTACCTTACGACTCGCCGCCTATTCTCTACCGCTTTCCATCCGCAGACCGATGGTCAGACGGAGCGTATAAACTAGACACTTGAAGTGTACCTGCGTTACTATGTGAACTATGAGTAGACTAATTAGGCTACGCTACTCGCAAGCGCAGAGTACGCGATGAACGCAGCCTATAGTGTAACTACTGGTAAGACTCCGTTCTCCCAGGTGCTAACGTTCGAGCTAGATATACATCTTAACATATAGGGAGTGACGCCTCAGAATGAGCTCGCGCGGGACCGGGCTAACCAGCTCGCGGACTCCCTACTATAAGCCGGCGAGGCGCATGATATAGCTGAGCGGCAGATGGTAAAAATGGCTGAACATTACGATAAAAAGCGAACGGAGATATTCTTTAACATTAGGGATAAAGTCATGGTCTCCTCGAAGAATATCCGCATGCCACGCGCAAGTAGAAAGCTTGCGGATTAGAACATCGGACCCTTTACAGTCCTAGAACGCATTAGGAGGAATGCCTATAGGTTAGACTTACCTAAGAAGTATGGTTAACTACACCCTACATTCCACGTATCCCTACTGCATGCGTATCGCCGGCGGCCCGGGAGAGAAACCCCCGAGCCGGTCAACATCGACGACGAGGAGGAATGGGAAGTCGAGCAAATCCTCGCTATAAGAGAACGATAAGGAAGACTAGAGTACTATGTCCGATAGAAGGGGTTCAGCGAGGCCCACGATAGCTAGGAGCCTAAGGAGCACCTGCGGAACGCACGGGGGAAGCTGGACGAATTTCGTCAAGAACAAGTATAGGAGTGGAGAACAAATTGTCATTTCCAACGGCCAAGGCCATGGCGACCCGCATGCGGATCTCTTGCGCCTCGCACGAGTAAGGCAAAAAACACATGTACGAACTGATGAATGGCCGGCTTACGCTCTGACGCTCGGAGGCGAATCTGCTGCGGCACGAAACTCCGATTCCCCTAAGGGAGCCCAAGCCGAAGCGCACGCGGAACGCACGCGACTCAAGGGCGATGCCTCCCTGATACCCGACCAACCACCCGCAGGGAGCTCACTCCGCATCGGAGCCCGAATCCTCGTCGGGCCACACCCGAGCCTCCAAGTTGTTCTGAAATTGTCAGCACGCGAACAGGGTGCGGGAAGCGTGCGGTACGTACCACCTCCCGGTAGGAGTCGACCGCGGCCCGCACGGCGTCGATGAGGTGGGCCAAAAGGGGTTCAAGCTGGCCGCCGCCAGCACCCGCAGCACCCGCACCAGAACCG
>NW_019174239.1:0-1636 GCF_001642475.1 Fonsecaea monophora | reverse complement strand
TAAGGTCCTATAAGGAGTACTATACGTTACTTCATACCGTCAGTACTAACCTGGAGAACCTTTAGCGTAAGAAGGGACGGGATAAGCCCCGTACGACGAGGAACTCGTCGGTATCGGTCGAGGTAGCCCCGGCGGAGGACATGATAGAATAGGAACTATCGGACGCTACTACCGCCGCTATCGTACGTATACAGCGTACTTAATAGGTCTCGAAGGAGATATTAGATAAGCGAAAGGAAGCGGGACGCTATCTTCGATGCGGATCAGGAGAACACTTCGTACGATAATGCTCCCTCCTCCCAGCGATACGTCCTCGAGCCGGACGAACAGTAGCTACGGCTATTATAGCGAAAGAAGGGGAAGAGGATCTAAAAAACGAGTAACTCCTAGTAAGAACCGCTATCAGGAGCGTACGGAGATCCAGGAAGCCTAGCGAGGGTTCCGAAGTTCGATGGATAAGCTACCTTTCTTAGTGCCTTTAATAGTGAATAGAGAGTGTTCTATAAATGCACTTACGGATACTAGCTACTCATCGTACGGCCTCATTAACTCTCGCTTCGCCTCCCGATGGAACCTCTAGCGTATATAGATTCCCCCTCGACCTATTATAGGATTTAACGAATTAGTAAACTCATCGATCTTAGAAGTAGCTAAACTAGAGATCGATATCAACAGATATAAGGAAACCGCCTTCCTATATATCGTCCCGAGCCTTACCTCGTACGATATTATACTCGGGATTTCTTAGATGAAACGGAACGACGTACGACTTTACCCGAAGGAGTCCTACCTACATTTAGGACTATAGAGATTACGTATATAGAACGAATATAAGGCGACCCCCCGGAAGGCTAACTATAGCCTAGTAAGCGTAGTAGCTTTCTCCTTACTGACGTAACGATAACGGAAGTAGAAGAGTATATAAGTGTTCGCTGCCAGTATAGCTGACATCGATAAAGCCCTCGCAGTTAAGAAGATAACTGATCCCCGTACGAAGCTACTAGAACACTTACATCCTTTCCTCGACGTCTTTAATAGGGCTATAGCGGATAAACTTCCGCTACTTCGAGGAAAGGGGGTGGACTATACGATCGACCTCGTACGGGACAACGGAGAAGCTCCTGAAGTACCTTAGGGCCCGTTATACAGTATGTCAAGGGAAGAGCTACTCGTACTACGAAAAACGCTCATGGAGTTACTCGATAAAGGATTCATTCGGGTAAGTAACTCACCCGCGGCAGCGCTAGTACTCTTCGTACGGAAACTAGGGGGAGGCCTACGGTTTTACGTGGACTACCGCGGCCTAAATAAGATTACGAGGAAGGACCGCTACCCTCTACCGCTGATATACGAGACGCTACGGAATATCGGACGGGTAAAGTAGTATACGAAGCTCGATGTTATCGTAGCGTTCTACTAGATTCGCATCGCGAAAGGAGACGAATAGAAAACGGCATTCCGTACGCGATACGGACTGTACGAATGGCTCGTTATACCCTTTAGATTAGCGAATGCCCCTAGTACGTTCCAGAAGTACATTAATTAGGCACTACGCGATTACCTCGACGTCTTCTACTCGGCCTACATCGACGATATCTTAATCTACTCGTACGGATCGCTTACGCAGCATCGAGAG
>NW_019174238.1:0-1666 GCF_001642475.1 Fonsecaea monophora | reverse complement strand
AAATAATACGACTCGAAGATATCGAGAGGATACTTAAAATGTTCGAGGCGAAAGGGCTCGGTCCGAAAAGTAAGGCGATTCTCTTCGTCCCGACCTATCACTACGGGAACGGACTCTCGATAAAGATAAAGATCCCCTTCTATTATACGAGGGATCCCCAGAAAGATCAGATTCTTCATTCGTTCTTAACGGACGATACGGTCTTGACCCTCTTCGCGACGAGCGCGCTCGCCCTCGGGGTCGACTTCCACCTCGTTCGATTTACACTATACCTCCCCCTATACCGACTAGGCTTAATTAAATTTATTTAAGGCTCGAGTCGTATTCGTCGAGACGGACTATCGGTGATCCTCTAAAGTTAGAGGTCGAAAGAACTCCGACGCTAAACGCAATCCTCGTATGAATCGATGGATCTCTCGAATATTACGAGCGCGGAGTAGTTTAAGTCGATCGATCAGTTAGTTTTTCAGAAGCTTCTAAACGAGGATCGGTATGTCCGATAGGTTACGAGCTACTTCCTCGATAACGTCGACATCGTCAGCTATACGTCGTATAATACGAGATCCGCCTCGAAAATTAAGCCTTATTATATCTATTAACGCGAATAGAGCGTATTTCAGCGGTAGGCGAATCGCGAAGAAGACGCCATTAGAGAGATAAACGTCGGGCTCGTATAATTCGAGGACGTGATCGAAGATTTCTCCCTCGCGCCCTATTTTTTCTACCTCTTCCTCGGAAATCTCGACGAGATGAACGCCTACTCGTTCCTTAAGTACCTACTGACTAACTCGCTAGCCTTCTACCGGACTAGAGGTCTAACGAAGACTCTTCAAAATCGACTAAGCGCTCTAAATTCTCGACTCTTAGCCGGCCGGGGTCTAGTCCGAGGCAGCTATTACTACTAGTATCTCTTACCGTCGCGAGTCTGTACGCGATTTAAAGACCTCGAAGAAAAAGAGGTAACGGACGAATGTATCTACCTAATGGTCGTTAAGAGCTTTATCGCGATTATCGAGCTCCGCCTCGAAATGGGCCACCCGTAGGTCTTTTTAAACGCGTTAGGGATCGAAATTTCCGAGCTCTATAACTAGGGGTAAGATTACGTAAGAATCCTCGACTACCTTCGTAGGCCTACTCGATTATTTAGGATAAACGCGATCGAGGTCTACTAGGTCTTAAACGATCTAAGTATCGTTAAAATCGTTTAGGCGCGCGAGAGTATCGAGGACGATAATGGGCGGAAGCGATTAAGAATGTTAATATAGTAATATATAATGTACGAGGAACTCGTCGAGAAAACCGTTCCCCTCCTCGTTACCTACGAGGGATCCCTCGTAGAAGTCGTATAGTATACGAGGGGTTAGGTAAGGTAGGGGTATATAAGTAGACTCTACCTAAGTTATTTAACTTAATAGTCGAAGAAGACTTAGCACTAAAGACGCCGAAAATTTCGGCTCTCTACCCGAAGAGAACGAGGTAACGGAGGCCCCGAATAATATAAGGCTCCCTTCGATTTTTTCGAGGTACGTAGTTAGCCCATCAAAAGGGGAGTTTAACGTAAGTTCGCGTCCTCTCGAAAAAATCGAGGGATACCTCGGAATATTCGAACTCGAAATATTCGAACTCGAAATATTCGAACTCGAAATATTCGAACTCGGGCCCTACT
>NW_019174237.1:0-1692 GCF_001642475.1 Fonsecaea monophora | reverse complement strand
CTCGACTCGTCAAACACCGTCGGGTTCGAAAGCCAGCGGTAGCAAATCTGAGATCACCTGCTTCAATTGCGGTAAGGCCGGACACGTCCAGAAGGACTGTCGCAGCCAGCCGAAGGCCGCGAAGCGTAGAGATCGGGGAAAAGCCCGGCGCTATTAGACGTAGAGGTATCTGATAGCGCATCGAACGAAACAGAAAAGTCCTCGGACGGTGGTGAACGATCCCCGAAGCTAAGGAAGAAGGTAGCGCTACCCCTCGAAGTTACACTTACAGCAGCAGCCTCTTCCACCTATGGGATTGGACCCACCGAAGGGAGTAATATCGTAAGCGGAATGCTAGGCTGGTTTAGCACTCCCCTCCCTATCAGCGTCTTAATTAACACTAGATCCGACCTTTCATTTATTTCGAAGGCGGTCTTTAACCGTCTTAAAGGGGATGTCAAGGTTCGAAGGACATCTCCTGTGTACGTGAGGCTCACGAACGGAGACGTTACGCACACAAATCGACTATTAATCACCGGACTTACTCTCGGAGAGCTTCGAGTCCGCGCGGAATTGCGCATTCTGAACTGGAATGCGTACGATGTCATCCTTGGGATGGATTAGCTCCGAAAACATAAAGCCTAATGGGACTTCAGTCTGTCAAAGCTCACAGCCCGCAACGGGAGCGGAAAGAGCGTATAGATCCCTATTCGACCCTTTCGGACCGTCGATCATGAGGATGCCGCTAAGACTCTAGCCAGCTTGAACGTCATCGGCTATCGAAAAGCCGCTAAAGCTATTAGGAAGTTTCAAAAGAAGGCCCCAACGAAGGCCTCGGATCGTGATGACTCGAACCCTACGAAGATAACTGACTCCTGGGAAGGCCGCGTGCCTTACCTCGCCGTTATTCGCGCTAAAGAAACGATCCCCGTTCCGCCTACTAAGTTACTAAATTACCTTGATAGAGACTTCGAAGCCATCATTCACTAGGTAAAAGGCACCTTTCGAGAAGAGATCATTCCGAAAGAGCTAAAGAAACGTACGATCCAGCATGAAATCGACACTGGCGATGCAAAACCTACGAATATTCCCTACTACGCCCTGTCGAAGATCCATCGAGACGAGCAAGATAAATAAATCCGCGAACTACTAAGGAAGGGCCTCATTCGACCATCATCGAGCCCTTAGGGTTCACCTGTCCTATTCGTTCCGAAACCAGGAGGACAGTGGCGAATGTGTATCGACTACCGCCTTCTGAACAGCGTCACGAAAAGGGATGCCTACCCCTTATCACGCATCCAAGACTGTCTCGACCAGATCGGCCATGCTCAGTACCTTTCGAAGATAGATTTGACCTCAGGCTACTATCAAATCGAGATAGGAGAAGCGTCTATTGTAAAGACCGCTTTCAATATACGATCGGGAAAGTACGAGTAGATCGCGATGCCCTTTAGGTTAACCAATGCCCCTTCGACGTTTTAAAGGATCATGAACGACGCCTTGCGGGAACTCGTGTACAAAGGCTTCGTGGTTGTGTACCTCGACGACATCGTTATGTTCTCCGCGTCGAAGGAAGAGCATCAAGACCACCTGCGACAAGTCCTACAGTGCCTCGAAAAGAATGAACTGTATGCAAAGCCTTCGAAGTGCACTATCGGAGCCCGAGAACTGGAAATCACCCGAAAAACTGCCCAATAGAGAGGCTGAGACCTG
>NW_019174236.1:0-1706 GCF_001642475.1 Fonsecaea monophora | reverse complement strand
TAGGCTCTCCCGCCGTCCTAACTATATAGTAGAGGAAGAATAACCCGTAGTGAATGCTCTTGCGGAGCTACTGCGATTGCGCATGCCCCTCGTAGAGGATGCGCCTAAGGGTCGCATAAGGCGCGGCGGCGAAGTCATCGTTGGCGTTCTCACCCGAGCGGAGACTCGGAGGCGATCAGGTCCTGAGGAGAGTATGTATAATGTTATAACACTACCTACTCCCGAGGTGGAGGAAAGGGTAAACCTAAGCGGGTAAGAGGCGGCTAACCTACGGACGCGTAGAGAAGCGCTTACGGACCGCATAAGAGAATTACAATTACTTGATGAATGGTATCAGGACGCTCCGTGGAAACGGGAGCTAAATAGATACATTAAGAAGGGCGAGTTCTCTAGTACCTGGAGTGTCGATGAGGATAGGCTAGCGCGTCGCGGGGGCTGCGCATACGTCCCGCATGATCCTACAACCCGGGGAGAAATCCTCTAGGTTAACCATGATGATCTATAGTAGGGCGGGCATTTTAGCGAGCACCGGACGGTAGCGAATCTCATGCGATACTACTAGTGGCCGCACATACGTCGCGATATATAAGAGTATGTCAAGACATGTGATGTATGTCAACGGATGAAAGTGTCAAGGTAGAAGCCGTACGGGAAGCTCTAATCGTTACCCATACCTAAGGGTCCCTGGCAAGATATATCGATGGACTTTATCGTAGGCTTACCGCCTTCGTTACATAACGGGATCGCCTGCGATTCGATACTAGTTATCGTTGATAGGTACTCGAAAATGGTAATCTTTACACCCTGTGTGAGTACCATTAACGCTTAAGGCCTAGGCCAAATAGTTCTGGAAAAGGTAGTAGCGAAGTATGGCGCGCCTAAGTCAATAGTTAGCGATAGGGGGTCTCTATTTACGTCGACGTGGTTTGGAACCCTATGCGACTACCTTACGACTCGCCGCCTATTCTCTACCGCTTTCCATCCGTAGACCGATGGTCAGACGGAGCGTATAAACTAGACACTTAAAGTGTACCTACGTTACTATGTGAACTATGAGCAGACTGATTAGGCTACGCTACTCGTAAGCGCAGAGTACGCGATGAACGCAGCCTATAGTGCAACTACTAGTAAGACTCCGTTCTCCCAGGTGCTAACGTTCGAGCTAGATATGCATCTTAATATATAGGGAGTGACGCCTCAGAATGAGCTCGCGCGGGACCGGGCTAACCAGCTCGCGGACTCCCTACTATAAGCCGGCGAGGCGCATGATATAGCTAAGCGGCAGATGGCAAAAATGGCTAAACATTACGACAAAAAGCGAACGGAGATATTCTTCAACATTAGGGATAAAGTCATGGTCTCCTCGAAGAATATCCGCATGCTACGCGTAAGTAGAAAGCTTACGGATCAGAACATCGGACCCTTTACAGTCCTGGAACGCATTAGGAGGAATGCCTATAGGTTAGACTTACCTAAGAAGTATAGTTAACTATACCCTACATTCTACGTATCCCTACTGCATACGTATCGCCGGCGGCCCGGGAGAGAAACCCCCGAGCCGGTCAACATCGACGACGAGGAGGAATGGGAAGTCGAGTAAATCCTCGCTATAAGAGAACGATAAGGAAGACTAGAGTACTATGTCCGAGTGGAAGGGGTTCAGCGAGGCCTACGATAGCTGGGAGCCTGAGGAGCACCTGCGGAAC
>NW_019174235.1:0-1759 GCF_001642475.1 Fonsecaea monophora | reverse complement strand
TACTAGGAGGCTACTAAGTCTATACGAAGAGGAGCCCGTACGTTCCCCTCCGGCCTAGGCCTAAAGGTATCGATCTTAGAATGCTCCCTTAATGAGGAAGGGCAGCTACTATTCCGAGGTCGGCGCTAGGTGCCTAAATTAGAGGCTCTCCGTACGGCGATCATCTAATAGGTCTACGACTTAATGATTATAGGCTATCCTAGCCGGGAAGGTACGGCAGTAATAATGGTAAGACAGTTCTTCTGGCTAAATATACTATAAGACATTCGAAGGTTCGTACGGAACTGCGATGTATACGGACGAATGAAGGCCTAGAAGGAACGAAAGTAGGGATTCCTTAAGCCTCTCCCGATCCCCGAGCGACTATAGAGAGAAGTATCAGTCGATTTCATTATAGAACTCCTAGAGAGCTAGGGCTGTACGAACCTCATAGTCATTATAGACCGACTAGGAAAAGGAGTCTTACTGGAACCATTACGTACGATCGACTTAAGGGACGTAGCGAGGATCTTCCTACGGACATTCTATCGTCAATACGGACTACTATCAGCTATTATCTTAGATCGTGGCCCTCAGTTCGTAAGTGCACTATGGAAGAGGGTCTATTAACTCCTGAATATCGTACGACGACTATCGACGGCCTACTACCCGGAGATAGACGGCTCTACTAAGCGAATGAATTAAACGGTTGAAACGTACCTTCGTACGTTCGTGAATGGAAAATAGGACGATTAGGCGGAACTCCTACCTATAGTAGAACTAGCCATTAATAATCGCGACGTACACTCGATAGAAGTAAGCCCCTTCTTCCTCCTATACGGATACTACGTCGAACCGCTTTAGCTATAGAAGCCCCTCCGTATAACGGAGACTCCTCGAGGGCCTATATAATACGTAGACCTTATCGTATAACGACTTCGAGAAGCGAGGAACTGGGCGTAATCTTTAATAGCTATCGCGTAATAAGAATAGGAAGAGAGAACGAACCGATTACGATAGTAAGCGCCGCAGTTCCGAGTCGGCGATAAGGTATAGCTGAACTTAAGGAACGTACGGACGACGCGTATAAGTAAGAAACTAGACTGGAAAAACGCGAAGTATACCGTTACGGAGGTAATAGGTTCTTACAGCTACT
The DNA here is from genome assembly GCF_001642475.1 of Fonsecaea monophora. NCBI lineage: Eukaryota > Fungi > Ascomycota > Eurotiomycetes > Chaetothyriales > Herpotrichiellaceae > Fonsecaea > Fonsecaea monophora. The sequence goes on along the minus strand of NW_019174235.1, from coordinate 624 downwards.
GTCTAAATACCCCATCGGGTATTCATAATGTCTTCCACTTAGACCTCCTCCGTACGGCATTAATAGACCCTCTTAACTCGTAAAGAGCGGACGATAGTCAGCCTGCGCCCGTGATAGTTAGAAACGACGAAGAATACGAAGTGGAAGCGATCCTGAAGGATAGGGTCGTACGAAGAGGGAGAGGTTTTCGGTAGTAATACCTAGTGAAATGGACTAGGTACGCCGAGCTAATATAGGAACCAGCCGATGCACTATAAGACTCCGCTGCGTTAGATGTATACGAGGCCCTCCAGGCCAGTACCGAAGGAGAAGGGGGGGTGTTATGATGGGTTAAACCTAGAAGGAGGCTCGGTTCTGACGAACCAGCGCTAAGACTAACGCCACCTCCTGATTAGACGAGGCACAAGGGATACCGAATCCTGGTAAACTGAGACACCGTACGTAAGGGAAGGTAAGGAAGAGAGACAAAAGGTAAAGGAAACGTAAGGCGTATACGAAAGAGGAAGGATAAGGGAGAAAGGGGAAGACATTAAGTATCCCTTACGGAGGAGCGTACGATATAAGGAAAGAAGGAGAGGACATTATTCCTCCTTCTCTCTCCTTAGATTTATCCTCCTTATTACT
>NW_019174234.1:0-1766 GCF_001642475.1 Fonsecaea monophora | reverse complement strand
GATGGGGGCAGTAGGGGCAGTAACGGCGGCAGATACTGTAGCGGTTAGTACGCGGACCGTAATAGTTACCGCAGTATATACTGTTGGAGGAGCAGGAGAAGAGCTTAAATTATAGGGACTGCGATACGAATGTTAGCCGCGGCCTCCTCGCATGCGAATCCGTCGAGGATCGCCGGAACTTACTCTGATAAGAGGGTACGAGAGTAGGGAGCTTCACTGATTGTCAGTATATGCGTTTCGTATACGGAACGAAGGGGAAAAGCACTTACATGGTGGTTATTGTTGTGGTTATTGTGGGTAAGAAGGAAGAAGGAAGAGAAAACGAAAACGAAAGGAAAACAATAATAAAGGGCCACTGGCACGATGCGACGGTAAGGTCTACTAGACCTATATTAATAATGGTCGAGTACGACTCGCACGCTGTACGCATGCGGCTACCCCTTTAATAGCACGGAGATACGAACGGCATGAGGCCTACCTGCAGGACACCCCTGGGGGCATGAGGACGCCGCCTAGGGACAGGCCTGCTGCTATGAGAATTAATCAATCTACATTGCGGAGCGTAAATAGAGGATGCGACGACGAGGTTGAACAGCTGCGGACCGTACGCGACCCTTAAGATGATGTAAAAATTATGCGAGTATGCGAGACGCCTGCGGTACGCGGGAGGGGGATCCCCAGAAACTTCTCGAGGACGAGAAGCTCAGGGGGGGGATAATTGTCACGAACCGCTAAGCATAACTTATACGTGACAACCCCTTATTATTTGAGCACCGTATGCTTACCGCCTGAGGGAAGCTTCCTTCCCTTATGCTTTGAGTTTCAGTTAAGATATACTATTAAGGAATACCTATACCTACCTGTACCCATCGCTACCCTCTGCCTATCTCCATAGGCCGTTCCTGACATTAGTCTCCTCCATCTAGTTTCTTTATAATATCCGTACCCCTTCTACCCTATATACTTATACACTATACATTCCTATCTTTACTACTTATCCTTACTACCTATCCGTACTACCTACCTAATTTCGAAATTAATACTAATTTTACAAAAACCTCTATAATTAACTACTTTTCGCTAGCTCTAGTTAGTACCTTTTTATCTATACCTTATTAGTAGCCGTTACCTACGCTATTTCGCCTATTTCAGCGCGGGTTTTCCTATAGCTTTTTTTTTACTCTAGTATTACTAGTAAACTACTTTAAATAACTAGTTCTTAAGTCATTTAAGTACCTAAATGCTACGTCGATCGACGCTAACGATCGGTATTCCGTACCTTTATAGTCTCTAACGGACGGACCTAGAATCGTTCGTAATTAGTTAAGTTAGTTAAAGAGTAGCGGCGACGAGGTAGTAAATAAAAAGTAAAATCGCTAGAATTAGGATTAAATTAACTAAGATCCGAAAGTTACGTTATCTATCTTTTCATTAGTTAATCGATAAGTATCGATAAGGGTAACTAACTAAAAGCGTAGCTATTTAGTTAGTTTAGTTAGTAAAAACTAGCTTAGCTAAAGCTTCGCTAGATAAATCATTTTATTATAGCTTTCTTTATAAATAATACTATATAAGTATACTTCGTTAACTTATCGATTATTACTATAATGTTATTATATTCCTTACTTTTAAGAGACTTTCGAGATATTAATAACTTTATAATAAAGTTAACTATAATTAAACTTTATAGTTTTTTTAATATTTATAGTATTATTAGAAGTCTATATAGCTTATATATTTCTTTCTTTACTTTCTTATAGGTATTA
>NW_019174233.1:0-1783 GCF_001642475.1 Fonsecaea monophora | reverse complement strand
TCGGTCGAGTGTTAGTTTCTAGTGTGATGAGTTTTTGAATAGTCTTCTGTTGTTGTGAACTGTAAGGCGTCAGTAGTGTTAAACACAGGGTGGTGCGCGGTGAGGGTCAGATGGGTTTAAGGGAAAGCTGGTACCGGACGAAGGCCGTAAGGAGGTAGAGGAGACTCCTCCCTGAGCCTATTTTATTCATATAAGTTAGGTACGTGATACTCTCGAAAATTGCGAGGACCGCCTCTTACTAGTAGATGTCGCGGAATCGAGCGCTCTTCTCCTCGAAGAAACGGGTCAGTTAGTAGTAAATATCGACCGTTAAGACGATATTTTCGCGGGAGTAGTAGGGGAGGACGCGTAGAGAGTTTCCCGTCGTCCTCTTGAGCTCGTTTTGATCGTCTCTCGATCCGAATTAGTCGAATACCGGGTCGAGTTTATCGATCTTAAAGAGGGCCTAGTACTGCCGTATAAAGTGGACTATTTAGATATATTGATGGCGGACGCCGGCCGTCGGTTAATTCGCTAGAAGACTATAGTAGAGCTGTCCCGTTTTTGTCGAGCGATTCGCCTGGAGGTCGATGATTAAGTCGTCCTTTTCGAGGCTCACCTCGATATCTCCGTCGCTTCCGTCGATAAATTCTTCCGCGTGGAGGCCGATTTTTTCGAGAAGGATGTGATTAATAAGATAGCGATAGGGATTCAGGGTGAGACCGGTTCGAAAAATTTGACCTGAATGGACGTAGAGTGCCCTCGATAAAGTCGAGCTCTAGATTCGGTTAGTATTAATCTCGAATAAGAAGGGAGAGATCTCGTCCTGTTCGAGATATTCGAGCGTTAGATAGTAATAGACGGGGATCACATAGAGAATATAGTAGACGAGCACGTAGGAGAGGCTCGGTAGTAAAAAACGAACATTCGGTCGAGATTTTCGAGTGATGTTTCGACTTTTATGCCAGTAGGTGGTAATCCGAACCTGACCCTAGTATCGATCCTATATTACGTCGCGAATATTACTATCGGTACCTCGTAAATTTCGATAGGTCGTATACTCCCACTCCGTCCCTCGTAGGGGGCTTCCGCTCGCGAGGTAGGCGGTCAATAGGAATAACTTAATAAAGGATTAGCGGGCTTAGAAGAACCCTACGATCGCCGTCCGATACCAGCGCTTCGTTCCATTTAACTCTACCCTTACGATTAGCGACCGCCGGATCGGAGAATTCGAGGTCGCGAGCTAATGCTAGATATACTCCTTTATCGAAAGAAACGAGGGATTATCCGCTAAATAATAGCCTTCGGTCGAGATCGACGAGTTATCTTCGAGATTAAGGAGGTTTAGTCGAGGAAGGTCTCGTTATAGAAGAAGGATTAGTCGTGTAAAAAGAAGGTCTTATAGTTATTTTTACAGTCGCTAGTGTAGCTCGTAAATTCCGAGGAAGGTGTATTTTTTTTCGTAGACGAGGTATATATCTAGTCTAAGATCGATAATCGGTTTATTCTCCGAGACTCGTTCTTTAAGAACCTTTAGTAGATATCTTCGAATCCGGGCGACCTCTTCGAAGTAGTTCCGGCCGTAGGAAACGGTCACCTAGTGAAGATTCGCTCGATAGTAGTCCGCGATATTAAATGTCGTCGCCGGGCTCGATAAACTCTAGCGCTCCTTCATCCAGACCGAGCCGAGGAGGAAGAGTCGCGAGCTATAGATAATCTTCGAGGCTAGTTTCGAAATCACCGACTCCGATTTAAACGAGTAATTACTTAGATTTATCGACTGCAGGACGAGAAAGAGGACGAC
>NW_019174232.1:0-1889 GCF_001642475.1 Fonsecaea monophora | reverse complement strand
ACCCTATGCGAGTACTATTAACGCTTAAGGCCTAGGCTAAATAGTTCTAGAAAAGGTAGTAGCGAAGTATAGCGCGCCTAAGTTAATAGTTAGCGATAGGGGGTCTCTATTTACGTCGACGTAGTTTAGAACCCTATACGACTACCTTACGACTCGCCGCCTATTCTCTACCGCTTTCCATCCGTAGACCGATGGTCAGACGGAGCGTATAAACTAGATACTTAAAGTATACCTACGTTACTATATAAACTATAAGTAGACTAATTAGGCTACGCTACTCGTAAGCGTAGAGTACGCGATGAACGCAGCCTATAATGTAACTACTAATAAGACTCCGTTCTCCTAGGTACTAACGTTCGAGCTAGATATACATCTTAATATATAGGGAGTAACGCCTTAGAATGAGCTCGCGCGGAACCGGGCTAACTAGCTCGCGGACTCCCTACTATAAGCCGGCGAGGCGTATAATATAGCTAAGCGATAGATAGTAAAAATGACTAAACATTACGATAAAAAGCGAACGGAGATATTCTTTAACATTAGGGATAAAGTTATAGTCTCCTTAAAGAATATCCGTATACTACGCGTAAGTAGAAAGCTTACGGATTAGAATATCGGACCCTTTACAGTCCTAGAACGTATTAGGAGGAATGCCTATAGATTAGACTTACTTAAGAAGTATAGTTAACTATACCCTACATTCTACGTATCCCTACTATATACGTATCGCCGGCGGCCCGGGAGAGAAACCCCCGAGTCGGTTAACATCGACGACGAGGAGGAATAGGAAGTCGAGTAAATCCTCGCTATAAGAGAACGATAAGGAAGACTAGAGTACTATATCCGATGGAAGGGGTTTAGCGAGGCCTACGATAGCTAGGAGCCTAAGGAGCACCTACGGAACGTACGGGGGAAGCTAGACGAATTTCGTCGAGAATAAGTATAGGAGTAGAGAATAAATTGTCACTTCTAACGGCTAAGGCTATAGCGACCCGTATACGGATCTCTTACGCCTCGTACGAGTAAGGTAAAAAATATATGTACGAACTGATAAATGGCCGGCTTACGCTCTAACGCTCGGAGGCGAATCTACTGCGGTACGAAACTCCGATTCCCCTAAGGGAGCCTAAGCTAAAGCGCACGCGGAACGTACGCGACTTAAGGGCGATGCCTCCCTAATACCCGACTAACTACCTATAGGGAGCTTACTCCGCATCGGAGCCCGAATCCTCGTCGGGCTATACCCGAGCCTCTAAGTTATTCTAAAATTATTAGTACGCGAATAGGGTACGGGAAGCGTACGGTACGTACTACCTCCCGGTAGGAGTCGACCGCGGCCCGTACGGCGTCGATAAGGTAGGCTAAAAGGGGTTTAAGCTGGCCGCCGCTAGTACCCGTAGTACCCGTACTAGAACTACGGGCGGAACGTATACGGCCCCTAATAGTAAGACTACCCGCCGACTTACGGGCTACGTCGGTCTCGACGAGCCGGAGCTTAGCGTCGATAACGTCGGCCTCGCGCTAGATAGCGGTAACGGCGGGCGCGCTATCCTCGCCCCTCGCGTAGGCGAGGTTAGCGGCCTATAGGCTATTCGTACGCGAAACGAGCGAAGGAGGAATCTAAAATTGTTAGCCTACGGTACGTATACGGACCGTATAGGACTTACCGGTACGTAGCCTAAGCGGCTACCGCGCTTACCCTTACTATAATAAGAGTAGTTAGTAGAACGGCGACCCGTCTCGGTTATAAAAACATACTCGATCTCCCGCCCCGCCGTATCGCCTACGGCCCGTAGGCGGCGTAGGTAGCGGTAGTAGTAGGAGCCCTTAGCCTTCGCCGTCTTAGCCCGCTTAGAGGGAGAGGGGGCGGGGGGCGCATCGTTAGGGAC
>NW_019174231.1:0-1893 GCF_001642475.1 Fonsecaea monophora | reverse complement strand
ACGCTACGTTATATAGCTATCCTATATAGTATACTTTTTCGATCGATTTATAAGCCTTTAAATCGTAATAGATATACTAGAAAAGGTCTAGCTGTATCAGTAATAATACTAATATATCGAGAAATAGTATATAACTAGCCCTACTAAGATTCGTACAGCCCCGAAGAGTATCTAGTAATATATAATCGATTTTCGGTCGTTTCTATAGGTTCCGTATAAGACTTCTAAGTCGTCCTAGATTCCGCTTCTCCTCTACCCCCCTAAGATTATAATACTAATACTAGAATTACGTAGACGGTTTAGCGTATTTACGGATATAAACCTCGGACTTATTAAATATTAGCGCTTTACTCGCTACTTAAGTATAACTAAGATATTATTCTATATACTCTAACTAATACTAGTAAAAGTCTTATTAGATAAATATATCTAATCTTCTATCCCGGTAGCTAGATACTTTATATCATCTCTCTTACTCGACTTAGAAAAGAATAGATATAGAAGGTTACAGTACTCGATGACCTTAATAGGTTTCTACTCTACGATAAAATAAATACTACGCTAAGTAGGTCCTAACTCCGCGAGGCTCTCACTATAAAGTCTTATATACATCGTAAGTAGATTTTATCGATTAAATAGTCATTTTATAGATCTACCGACGGTAGATCTATAAAATAATAGAGTTATAAACGTTATATTAATATAATCGTCTTAGTCTTTATTAGTCCGGAGATCGCTATCTCGCCTCTATTTAATAAAGTTATTCTAAAGAGCCTTACCATTATAGACCGCCTATATCTCGTCGTTATAGATAAACTCCATTATATTATCGGTTAGGGAGAAAGCTTTCGACCAGCGTATCGATCCCTCTATGTTCTCCGGAATCGTATCCTCCGATACGTCCTATAGTTTAGTACTTTAGCGATACTACGGCTAAGCATCCTTATTAAGTACATTTAGTAGGGGGGATTTAGTAAGGATACTTACGTTATCTATTAATATCTAAATCGACCTAATATATACTACGACCTCCGGAAGATATAATTCCCCGAACGTAAGATAAAGGATCTACTTTTCTTATTTCCCCTATCGTTATAAGTTAACTTCGATTAAGGATAAGGGCGAGTATCGAGATCTAGATTCGAGAGTATTATTTAAGTAATTACGAAGACGATTATCTTTATCCGATTAACTAAATAAATTTTAAAGACTCGGATAATGCTAATTAAGACGATAATTATATAATATCGCCTTACCTACGACTAGACGCGGCGGGTAGTTTAAGTATTCTATCGAACTCGTTTTAAATACTCGAAGGAATAGCTTTATTTATAGTTTCTTAACCTAGACTTAGACTTAAGGATTCTACTAACTATAGATATAGTAGGCGTTAGGATTAATTTCCCTAACGTAGAGATCTATATTTAGTAGGGTTATAAGAATTAAATCGATATTCTTCTATAGCGGCTCGGTCGTATAGGGCGTAATCTAAGGCTTAATATACATTTTATATAATTTCTTCCCCCGATATATCTAAGGACGTCGAAGACTTCTACTCCTATTAAGAGTATAACTCTTAGTTAGTATTCTAACTTAGATTCTTAAATAAATAATTAGTATACGAAAGATACCGTAACGGAGGCTCGCTAACCTAAGAAGGAGCCTTTATAAGACTCTCTACCTAAGATTCGTACGCTTCTTAACCTATAGTAATACTTTTAATAGGCATTATAGACACTATTTAACGTAAATAGTTATATTTATCGACCTTAGCCTTTTCGTTACTTGTCTCTTTAACACATATGAACCTTCCGACCAACTACCCTTTGTAGATAGCGGTGGGATCGGTAGCGTTAGAATAAAACAAACAAAATAAAAGACAGACCAGTAAGT